>NW_024103563.1:1871051-1881101 GCF_003945595.2 Pipra filicauda | reverse complement strand
TTACTTTCAACAGTTTGCCAAGTTATAACTGTTTTATAAATCTGTACTTATGATAAGAATAAATAGTAACTGAAGAAAGAGCATCAACTGGAATTGTGCCTTGAAAGCTGGTGTGCTTCCAGAGTCTCCATCCTTTGTTGTACCTGCTGATTTTGTCACTTCAGAGACATGTGGCATATACGCCATCTCTTTCTTCTGCAGGCTGACTTGCCCACTTAGGGAACAGCGTGTATGATAGATATCCTATGTCTTACTTCCACTACTGATGCCGAGACAGAAGCTTCACAACAGAATCCCTTATGTTGACCTAGGGGACACACGGACATGTGTGCATACAGCAATTGTTATTATTTTGCCATTCTAATAATTCCTTGGGGACTAGTGTCTTGTGCTTACTGTCCTCTAGGTTTTTAAAAGCAGTCAGATTACTGGTTATGTTTAAGACACACATTGAATACAACTTTTTATAATTGAACAACACCTCTTGAAAATCCTGCTAGGAATTGTCCCCAGGGTATTTCCTTTGGGAGAACCTAACTCAGTTTTGGTGATTTAAAGGTTCTGCCTAGTTCTTTTAAATATTCCTTTGACGTTGTATTGCTCTGCTTGTAATAGATTGTTATTGCCCTATATTGAGTTTGCAGAGTGAAGGTAAATCTTTTGTGATGTGATTGTGCTACCCCAAACTCAATATTGCTCAGAGGTCCTTTATAACTCTCTGGTTTCACTGCAACAAGCGGGACAAATTTTCATTTTTACTCTTTTAGATTTTTATTCTCTGTTCTGAAACTCTAAGGGACTATATTTACAGGCAATGTCTAGTGCACTTATCATGAACTGAGAACTCAAATGCCACGGTGGGAGTACGGTTATTCCCCCACCCTGATTTACAATATACTTAGGAGAGAGAAGGCAAGAGAGACCATGTATGAGTTCTGGTATCCTACAATAGTATTCCTAATAGTGTACAACCCAAAAATGCTTCCAGTTCTGGTATTAAGTATATCATGGCAGCTCTTGCTTTAAAAATACATAATGTATACATTTTCATATAATATCACCAGCCTACTTCCCTATAATGGTACTATAGGTATAGGAACTGGCTACACACCACAAAAGCCTTGTAATGGTAATTAGTACACCAATAATCAGCAATCACTAATCAAGTAATCAGCCATCAGTACACTATACAATATATAGCTATGCTTTTTCTATACTGGATCTATACATGCAAATGCATACAGAAACACACATACAGTGGAAAATCTGCTTACTTTTATGGCTGCCCAAATGTATTTTTTGATGGCCCTTCCTAGATGGATGAGTGGAATTTTGCAAGCATGATGTCAGGTCCAGGCACATGATACACGTCAGAAAACCTTTCCTGTTTGATGTTATGGACCCAAAATGTTTTGAAAGCATTCACAACCTCTGAGTGCACAAGTCTCTGGCACAGGTCTTCACTATCTTCCTAGGTTGCATGCACAGAGCCAGCAAGAGTAACTCCCCAGCTCCTGACTCAGATTGCCAAGAACTGTCCGGGTCAGAGAGCAGCCCTAAGACCAATTTTGAAGTAGTCTTTGCAATTGCAATTGCATTTCGACAAGTATGACAACCCCACTTCAAGGGCAAAATCCCTATGCTTGCTGTTGTTCATCACACCCCTTGTGTCCAGAAGTTTCCCCTGCTTCCTAATTTCCTCATAGAGGTTTAAATAAAACCAAGCAAAACATTAGAGACAGATCACATTTCTTAAATGAGTCAATTGACACCAAATTTCCTCTTATTTCTTTTCAGAATATTTGGGGTTTTAAAATTTTGTCAGAGAATTAGTGTATTTTTGCATGAGAATATTTTCATTTCATATTCTGCCGACTAGCTTCCTAGACAAAAAAAATAAATTAAAGACAATTCTGAGCTTATAGAGGGATCATTTTAAACATCAACTGTCCCCAAGGTCTTTCTGTTTCCCTAAATGCTTTGACTCCTTTTAATGTGCAGGTTTAATTTGGAAAGCCATACAGACTGCAGAGAGTGTTTCTTATGAGGAAAAAAGGAGCATTCTCTTTTTCTCATCATTGTATTGGCAAAAAATATCTGTACTGCCTAAGGCTATTTAAGAGAGAGACTCAACATTTATACTGGTTAATAAAGCAAAGAAAGAAAATAGTTTGTCGCTATTGTATAGGTCTTCTTGTTTCATTTCAGCTTTCATTTGGGGAGTCTTTTTTTTTGTGTGCGCACATACTTTTGGAGAGGTAGGATTTCATTAGAAATGCTAAAGAAAACCAATCTTAATTAGTCTGAAACACATCAGTAAACCCAAGCTTGCTGGCTCAGAGTCATGTAGTGTGAAAGGCCGATACACTGGGGTCACTCATGGTGAGTTAGTGGTTTAGCAAGACTCCCGTGAGTCTACCTCTCAAAACTATAAGCGGTCAGCAAGACAAAATAGCCTTGATCAGCATTCAAAGTCATGCCTCTCTGGACAGGATGGTTAGCTACAGTTTTCTGCCTACTAATGTTGCAATTATTTGTGGTTCCCTTTGTATCCTGGGTCTCTTATTCTAAAATGTTTGGCTCAAACCCTTTTCCCAGGTGAGTGCGCTTTGACTTTCTCTAAGTTAAAGGTCCTTTGTGAGATGTGGCTTTGACTCAGAGAACACGATCTCCAACCATTTTATAAGACACTTTGGGCTAAAATCAATTTCCAACCTTCAGGCAGACACCACATGGAGTACAGACAGTGCTGGCCAGGCCAAGAGATGTACCTGCAGTGTACCAAAAAACCTTGGAGTGAACTAAGCTGAATTTCATTGAGACACTCAAAACGTTTAGAGCACAACAAAAAAGTTGTTGATTGTTTTTTGTTGTTCTTTTTTTTTTCTCTCTTTTTTTTTACATGCTCAGCTGAAAAACCGAGATTTCGGACCTGTTGGGAAACTTTTAGGAGACTAGAGAATGACGTTCATCAGGAAACGAAGAAGCCAGTGGGCAGGGAAATCCCATGCTGGATGCAGTGAGGGTGTCTGGTTTGGCACTGTCCCACAGATGTTACAGAAGGGGATATTGTCCTCACTCAGACCAGTAACTTGGCCAGACTCAGTCCATTTCAAACACTGGGATTCCATTCCAACAAGAACAAGCCGCTTAAAAGTATCTTGAGGGTATATTTTCTCATTTGGTGACTTTCCTGTGGTCACAAAACTGGAGGTGTCTTGGGAAGGAGGATTAAAAGAGAGATTGCCAGATATTCACATGAATTTTAGAGCACAGGCTTGAAAACAGAAGTTTCAAAGCTGTTCTCAAAAATTCTAGGTTCTGCAATAATGTGAACTGAGAGAAATGCCTGATATCAAATAAAAATATATCAACATTGTGAGACACAGAGCAGCACTGCAAAGCATTGGCAGCTGTAACCTAAACAGACCCATCTAAGATAAGCATCCACAAAACACCAAATGTGTTCCAATCCTACCTGTCTATTTCCTGAACAAAAGGAAATCTACTTGTCAAAAAAACCTAAAAATGTCCTTGCATCCTGAAGAGTTTCTGCTTCCCCTAAGAGGGCAAAAGAAGACAAGCCATGTTCTGGTGTCCCCGCTGACCTGACCAGAGGAACCACATAAACAACTCTGCAGAGACCTTAGGGGGCTGCCCAAATTACTGCAAGGAACAGGGTAAAAGTGCAAGATGCTGTTGGAGACAACCCCCAGCACAGCCCGGGGGAGTTAGGCTCCCGGGGAGGCAGGGAGAAAAAGGGCCCCAAGGCCAGTTTCGCCTATTTAGTAGTTTGTTTTTTTTTACTTCCGTATCTATGTGGAGATCTCTCTGGCTGATGTTTAGCTTTCTTTGTAGCGATTTTATCGCTGCTACATAACACATCCCAAGGCATTAACAAAAGAATAAAGCTTCTGGGACAACCCAACTGATCACCGGGCTCTGATATGCAGCGGTGCCATCATCTGTCTTTTCACCGAGAGCCTTGACTGAAAGCAATCTGGAAATAGGAGGCGAGGAGCCAGTGCCCAGTGACATTTCAGGGACCACAGGAGGAAGATCACCTAACGCACTTTGCTTTCTTATTGTTAGCTTTGTCTGATCTCGGAGTACAGGTGCTGGTAGGTGAGTTTTCCTAGGGTCACTCCCCTCTTCACACTCTGCATTAACTCCTTCACTGCCCTGTGGTGACAGCTCTCACACGCCCTATGTAGAGCACTTTGAGAAGTTATGTGGAAAATTGACAAAGAATTTAAAAAAAAATCTTTCAGTGGTAAAGAATTTGGAACGGAAAAGTACACTGAAAACAGGTAAAATTGTACTCTCAGTCTTCCTGGAGCCTGGCTACTTTAGGTCATGTATGCGCACTAACGCTTAAGAGATGTCGTCTGTTAAGGAAGATTGTAGCTTAATTTACACAAACCACAGTTTCTGAACCGTTAAATTATTCTTTCTGCAATGAATAGCAGAGCGACAAAATCAAGCATCATCTTTCCCTCTGTTACAGGTCCTTTCCCTCTCTTGCCCATAATTTATGGGATCTGTTTTTCCAAAGAGTTAAACTAGGTGGTTCTCAGGGGTTTACAACAGGCATAACTATTCCTGAAAAACAATCTGATACATTCAACTTAGCAAGGCCCTGCTCTTTCCCTCTAATCTTTCAGCAGGACCCAAGGGAGGCTAAAGCTGAGATCAGCCTATTCTCCCCTCGAACTTTGATTCGCTATTAAATTCCGCCTAATGACGATGACTTTGCCATCTCACGTTCATCAGTGGGCTACGCGCAGAACAATGCGGGCCCAGGGGCGTATAGAGGGACATTGTTCCTGCCTCCTGGTTGCTCTGTCTGAGCAGCATCACGTGAAAATCCTCATACAGAAGGGACATGTAAAACCAGCAAGAAGTATTACTCTCCAGGGTGCAACGGTAACTCAAGTCATACCTTGTGCGTGGGCGTTTGTATTTATGTGATCTCCTGTTGAGTTTACAAAAACAACAACAAAACCTACAAAAGAATAATGCATAAGGAAATACCAGAGAACTTGGCGGAAGGTAACACTCAACGCTGTGATGGAGGAGTCTTGTTCATGTCCCCTGCTTGAGTGACTTACTGATCTGTGCTAAAATCCTATACCTCAATTTATACATCTATGCATGGCAGAAAACAATTTTTATAGCTTTCTAAATCCCTGATTCCTGACTTCTTTACAAATAGCACAGCCTTTAGCAAGCCAGCATGTTCCCCACCACTACTAAACACCACACAAAAATTCACATGCAGATTTCTATGCCATTTGACAAAAGTGCCCCAGCCAGGAACAACACTCATTACTCCAAATAGTAACTTGGTTTTCTTTATTATCCTGAGAGCTTATAGATCTCTGTCTGAGATTGCCCAAGCAGATATTCACATATGAGTGTATATGTCATGTGGCATCTGCAGGGTGCTGCAGCCCAAGCCACATGGATTGTGCCATGGGACTCTGTACACACAAGGTCAGCACACCTAGCAGCACTATCCCTGGGGTTAGGGGACAGCCAGAAGGTCAGGCAGGCGGCCAAAATCCTCTTCTCCATCTGCATTATTTCACCAGATACGAGCCATACCATACTGTAATAAGCACAGCATTTCTCAGTAATTGTCCTTTTGTTTTCTACATCCCTATTCTGCATTTCCAAGGTTGTGTGTAGGCCATTACAGGTGCATACTGTAAGCAGTAAGAGCTGAATCTTCCATGTTACTTAAGTAGACACAAGGCAAGAAAACAACAAAAGCCTTGTGTTTTCTAAAACTGCTTCCCTCTTCACACACTGTGTAACTCTTTCACTGCCCTGCTTCAATAAATAACATTACACAAACATTATAAACTCTCTGGGGAAAAACCTGTGACTGGAAAGCTGCGGTCCATGCATGAAGAACTTTCCATGCTAGAAATTACTTGGGAACAAGGATTCTGTGTCTTTCCATCATTCCCTCAGCTGTCTCTTAAAATAACTGTACATCTTTAACAAATTCCATTTCATCATTTCATACATTTTTCTAAACCACTTTTGCAACTATATTAATTAGGTTAGTTTCCTATGCACTGAAGCGTATACAGCCATTCAAACTAGGTGTTTTTTCAAGCTGATGCCTGAATGTATTCGTTCAGGTTTTACCAATCAAGCTTAAAGAGTATCCACTGCAAACAGGAGTTGTGTGCCCTTTATTTATCTTCTTGCTTTTTTTGCACTAGCAAGGACATTTGTAACCATTCCATATAAGACATTCAACCCAAAGGAGTAGTTTATTACCCAACGACAGCAGCAAAGCAAAGTAGAAAGTAAGTGAAAGAAAACTTCTCTGCCACATATCACAAAGTTTTAGAAATTTTGAAGTTTCCCTGCAGACATACACGTCATCCTGACTCAGGAACACAATATCTAAAGTCATGCTAGCATCGACATCACTTAGGGACAAAGAAATTCATTCCTCAGTGCAAAACTTAATCTGATTTTTCTCACAAAAACTATTATGAGGTTTTCACTTGAGTCACTAGAATAAACAGACGCAGACATCGAATCTGGTGCTTGACACAAATTTACTGAAAATCCAATCTTAGCAGATTTGTGAAAGTTTAATATACAGTAATTAATATCCAGAATAAGTCATCAGAAATAAGTGGTGAAAATAGAACTTTCTCCATATCACTAAAATAACCAAGGTTGAAGCTTCCTGTTCATTTATGAAAGGACTTAACCTAGGCTCACACTTCATGAGGGCACTGAAATTTGTGTGCACTAGAACACAAAATACTATCATGATATTACCCTAACATGGGAAGAGAAACAACTTCAGAAGCTAGCACTTCTTTTATTATTGACTAAAAGGTCTTTTAGTCCTTTTTCTGATTATACCAACAAAAGAACAAAGAAAGATCTAAGTACTGGCAAAGAATGTTTTAACCCATGTTCCCATCAAAGGGAAACAAATTACTCTGCCCTTATCTCTGAAAGGAGATCCAGTCTCAGAATAACTTGGCCTCCTGCGAGGATGTGCCCAGTACCAAAAAGGAGAGTTCCAGAGTGAAAAGAAAACCTTTTGGCTTTGTGATTATTTTTATTACCTGCTACATTCTTTTCCATATCAGGCACACACATGTTAGGATACATTTACTTAACTGGTCACAACTTATTTCCATTTTTAAGACAGTGAAAAATAAGCCTCATTTGTGTGCATCTCTTAGCCATTTTGAAAGACAAACTATGGCCCTCCTGTGGGATTATCACTCAGGTTTATCCCTTGGTTTATCAACCAAAGGCCAGAACAGAGAGGGCGTGGGCTAGAGACTGCCAGGAGCAGCACCAGGAGCAGTGCCTCATCACAACCTGCCTTCAGAAGGGAAGTGCCCCTGTGAAACACCTTTGATTCTGTGGTTGCCATTTCATTCTTCTGTTTGCCTGGTTTCTCTGATCTTGTTTCACAAGACTGTTTTGTGCTCTGGAAGATGATGCAGTATGCTGAGCCACCTATCACACCTGCAGTCTTCGAATTGTAGCAATTTAAATTGGATATCAGGCAGCTCTGTTAAAGCAGTGGATCTGCAAACCTCACACAGGTGAGTCCCTGCCTGCAATGTGGGGAGTTACTTCCTCACCTTCACTGGGACCAGAAAGTCCCACCCTCAATCCTAAAACACCCTGAGTTCTACCCCACACACCTTACCCCCAACAACTTTGTTGGTGGCCTATAAAGGATTTCACATCAAAAATTAAATTCCAGTATATCTTGTATCAAAGCAGCATCCTGTCGTGAATTCTGCTCAGTTCACACCACCTTGAACCATGGTAACACACCTTGACTTGTCATTGTGGCAGAGGCAGAATTTGGTATTTCTTTACTACATACAAATATATAGACAAGAGCTACTTAGAGTAAATGGAGAAATGATTCCCCAATGTCTAAAGCGAATCCACACTGTCTGCAATTACTCTGAAGCCAAGACAGGTAACAGAAACATGAAACCACATTGTTGGTCTGTAGGAATCAATGTACATTTTAAGTGTAGATCATTTTTAAAAATGTCTTTGAACAAAATCTAACTGCTTTGGTCTAAAGTATTTAAAATATTTTTTTTCATTTTCTTTCTTTGTTTTGGCAGAAGTGTTTGCAATCAATAATTATTTCATAAAGCAAATGTTATTTCAGATAGAAGGTAAATTTCAAATCTCCAGCTGGCCTATTTGTCATAAAAATCTCAAAATCCTAAACTTTGGGTCAATTGTTCACTGTGCAAGAGAAGCAAAAAGACTGCTGTAATATCATGTTTTCTTCCATCTTTCACTCATCTTTCAAAACTCGGATGTGAATGGATTTTTCCCCTCTCAAAGCCTCTCCCCTTTAAATGCTTGTTGTCTCTACCACTGATCAAGTTTCTGAGAAATGACTTTATGTAAGAGATTGAGCAAGATAAAGTTGCCACATTTCGTTTTATCTTTTTGGTTGAATTATTAGGACTTAAAGTTGTGGTGACAAGACTGCTACCTTCTAATAGGCCTTGTTGCCATGGGAGTGGGCTTTTTGAAAAGAACAAGACCCACGGCCACCAAGACCTTTTTTGCTATTATTTCCATCCTCAGCCAATACAGAAATCCTTAGTCACAGACAGGAAAATGTGGTGTAGTATACACGTTAACACTTGCTGACAGTGAAAAACAAAAGGGGTGGAAACTAATACTGCAGAAAGCTGAATTGCATCACAGCCTACAAGCAAAAGCATTTCTCTTCTGTAAAAGAAATGCTTTGTGCATCCAAACAATTCCCTTGCTCTGGGTCTCTTCAGAGAAAAAAGGAGAGAAGGCTGTCAACGTACAGAGGAGGCATTTCAGAACTGATAGGAATTTATTTTCCTCTAGAAGAAGAAAACACTGTGCAGAAAAACAGGCAAACAAGCAAAAAAATCTGCCAATGGTCCACCAGCTCTAGTGCCGGGCCACCACCTACACCTGGAGTGGGATTAGCCACATGGAGAGGATTAACAGGGAAGGATTGCTGTTCATACTTACAGGAAAACCTGCTTCTGCCATCCCCACACAGAGAAATGTCTTCAGTCACATAGAGAATATTTAAAGCCCAGCTGGTTGACTCTGTCCAGAATCACCCATGGGAATACAAAGATCAGGGACAGGTTGGAAAAATCTGGTGCCTTTCTGTAGGCAAACATTGTCTGCACAAAGTTAAACCCTTGATGTCTGCACAAAGTTGATTAAAGAGGTCTGTCAGATAAAGCACCGACTGCAAACCAATTTTTGAGATTTAGCACGTTCTACATGGCTGAAAATTCTGAAATTTTTCTGTAGTTCAGCAAAGTACACTCCAGATTTCTGGTAAGAGAGGTGTAAACATAGGGTGGTGGCTGGTGAAAAGAGTTCACCTGTCTGACAGACATTCACTATTACTTCCTATGCCCAGAAATTAAAAAGAAAAATCAGTTTTATTAACACCTAAGAATTCTTCTTGAGGAATATACTATTTTAGCTACAGTCTAAGCAAAAAAAAAAAAATAAAAATTAGAAAGATACAAAAGGAGATCTCCATGTGTTGTGTGAAGATAGTTATCTGTGCATTCCGGCTTTTATAAATACAACAAAAATCGTAAGTATTACACTCCTGAGGAATTTCCCATATCAAAAATGGGCATGTAAAAGCTCAAAAATACTTTTGAAAGAATGTATCAGTAGAAAATTTCAACACAAAAAGTGACAAACATGCATGCCCTTTCCTAAGAAGTTTATCTTTCTAGACTAAGGGTAAGAACAGAAATACACAAACAAATTGGCATGAAAGGGTACCTTAAATTGTAAAATGCATCTCATTTGGCAAAGCCAGGTTGCTCTCAAAAAATATTCTAATTGTTTTATCCAGTCAAGTTTTAAATTACGTACTTACTCCTCCCATGCATTCTCAGCACAGCTCTGAATATGGCATGTTTGTTTGAAAACAGATATCATGGCAGGAAAAGACTTAATTTTTTCCCCCCAAAACCACAAGTTAAAATCAAAATATTTCCC